>NW_026874577.1:0-16908 GCF_032173495.1 Musca vetustissima
GATTCGCTTTTTGTGCCCTCTGAGCTGAGGCTTCTTCATCCATTCTCACAACATGACCTAGCCAACGTAGTAGCTGCCCGAGAATAGCTGGTACAACTCATGGTTCATTCGACGGCGATATTCACCGTCAACGCAGATCAGCCCATAGATCTTTCGTAGAATTATTCTCTCAAACACTCCAAGAGCTGCCTCATCTGCTTGCGTAAGTATCAGCGTCTTGTAGAGTGTGAGTTTGGTCTGGCAGGAGGTGGCCTTGCTTTTGAGTTGTTTGCTCATACCATAGTAGCATCGGTTGGCCATCACTATCCTTCTCCGAATTTTAAAACTGATGGCATTCGTTTTATTTATGGCGGTACCTATGTATATAACATATTTGACTACCTCAAAACTGTAGTTCTCAAGGTCCACAGTTGGTCCGAGTCTACTGGACTTCTTGCGCGTAGATACCATCAGCTTAGTCTTCTCGCCGTTTACTGCCTGACCCACTTTGGCTGACTCCTTCTCAATTTATTCAAAGGTGACTGTTACCGCTCGCAATGTTCAACCTATTATGTCGATGTCATCGGCGTAGGCGAGTAACATGTGTTGTTTGGTGTACAGAGTGTCATTCCTGTTCCCTTTTGCCTCTCATATGACCTTATCCAGCAGGAAGTTAAAAAGGTCACACGACAAACTATCACCTTGTCTGAATCCTCGTTGGGTATTAAAGGGCTCCGAGAGGTCCTTTCAGACTTTAACTGCTGATCTTGTGCCTGTTAAAATTATCCTGCATAGCCGAATTAATTTTGCAGGAATGCCAAACGCAGACATGGCTTTATACACCTCTGAATGGATAGGGCTGTCGAATGCGGCTTTATAGTCGACGAATAGATGGAATGTGTCGATGTGTTTTTCGTGAGGTTTCATGATTTGGCGCAGAGTGAAAATCTGATCAATGGGCGATTTGCCATTGGTATGGTCCAATAATGTCATTGACCATTGGCTTCTGTCGTTCACACAGTACGCTGGATAGCACTTTATACGCGATAGGAAGGAGACTTATTCCTCTATAGTTGGCACATATCGTCTTGTCTCCTTTTTTGTGCACGGGACACAGGATGCTAAGGTTCCAATCATTGGGCATGCATTCTTCTAGCCAAATTGTACTAATCTGCTGGTGCATTCTCCTTACCAGCATCTGACTACCAGTCTTGAATAGTTCGGCTTGTAACTCATCGGCACCTGCTGCTTCATTATTCTTCAACCGATTGATTGCTATTCTGACTTCATCTTGGCTACGTGGTATACACTCCATACCGTCATATATTATTGGTTCTGGGGTATCCACTTCACTCCTACTATTTGACACAAGAAGTTTTTCAAAATGCTCCTTCCAGATCCTCAGCACGTTGTCTGTATCGGTCACCAGGTTTCCTTGTTTATCTCTACAGAAGGATGCACCAAAGCCTTCAATTTGGTGTTTCACTCGTTGGTAGAATTTTCGGACTTCATTCTGACTCCTGTACATTTCGATTTGGGCACGCTCACGTTTTTCTTGTTGTTTCTTCTTTTTCTGAAAATACTTTTCTCCTCTCTCCTTTTCTCCCGATAGTTTTTCATCGCATCACGTGTTGCTACTGTCCGCAGGGTTGCCCTATACGCTGGGTTTTTCAAATCAGTAGCAGTACGACACTCCTGATCGTACCACGGATTTCTTGATGGTGGTCGTTGGTACTCAAGTGTTGCTTTTGCTGCAGTTTGTAGGGAGTGGGTTATTCTCCGCAATTGTGCTTCTACTGCTTTCGTCAAGCAGTCGGATAAGTTGAGCTGAGTAGGCTTCTGCTATCTGTTATGTTTGCAGCTTTTCGACATCAAATTTCCATGTTACATTAGATCGCTTTGCTGCTATATTAAGAAGGGTGCGTACCTTAGCTGCCACAAGGTAATAGTCCGAATCGACATTCGCTCCCCGGATCAATCGGACGTCTAAAACACTGGATGAATGCCTTCCGTCTATCACAATATGATCGATTTGATTTCTCGTTGATCGATCGGGAGAAATCCAGGTGGCCTTGTGTATATCGAGATGCTTGAATTTGGTGCTGCTAACTATCATCGGATGTTTCTTCATGGAGGCTGAATTTTCCAACTGGGGCCAAAAGTATTTTCTCTTCCGATTTTTGCATTAAAATATCCTAGCAGAATTTTAATGTCATGGCCAGGGCAACGGTCATATGCTGTTTCTAGGCGCTCGTAAAAAATGTCTTTGGTCTGTTCATCTTTATCTTCTGTCGGAGCATGGGTGCAAATGAGACTGATGTAGAAGAATTTCGCTTTTATGCGGATTATAGCAATTCGCTCATTCACTGGAGTGAATCTGGAGACGAGGTCTTTTATTCTCCTGTTAACCATAAATCTACAGCAAAATTCATGTCTCGTTTCATGGCAGCTATAATACAGTGCGTAGTCGTCGTTTATTTCCGCCTGTACTTTTTCATTGCATTTCCTGTAAGGCAATAATATCGGGTTTGTACTTCTTGAGTACATCCGCCAAAGCTAAAACTGCGCCTGTTTTGTACAAGGTGCGCACATTCCAAGTGCAGATTTTCAGATCGTGGTCCTTTATACGTTTGCGGTGGACGCCAACATTAGGGGTTTTGGTTTTCTTTTTCTTTGCTTTTTCATAGTAGGTTGGGTTTTCTGAAAGAGGGCAACTAACCCGACACCTCAACCCATTTTTATAGTTCTTATGGGTGAACTCGTGGCACATATTAGCTCACTATTTCATCGGGTGATGAAAATAGCTACCCCAGGTGGCACCGCGGGGAGGTCAGTATTCACAATTGAGATAACAAAGTATGGTCGTCGTAAAAATTGTAATCAAATATTCAAAAAATCAAAATTTTAAAAATTTTGTATTACTAATTTCTTCATTACCTTTGAACTTGGCTATGGCCATGTTCTTGGGATGCGATGCAGATATGTTAAATATACACCACTTTTCCCCAAATTCTATTTATTTCATCCCCTAACATTTATTGGCAAACGAGTACATATTACATGCACATTCAATTGTTGAATAAATTATTTTGTAGACAAATGTTGATTCGCTTTATAATGATTATATGAAACTGATATTTTTCATTTTCCACTTCCATGTTACTATAATACACATACATGCAACATATTTGCATAATTAGATGTCAAATCTCATAATAAATATTGCACTTTTGCAAATATTTAATAGCAACAGATTTACGGTTAATTTAAAAATAAAACATTTTTACATTTTCATATTCAACTTGATGCGCAAGGCAATGACTATGAATGTGATTTATCACCATTTGTTATTTTTACGTTTTTAATTGAATATGTATGAACATTCAAATGGGTTAGAAAATTCAATAGTTTTAAAAATATTATTTGTTTTGAAAATACCCGTTTTATAGAGAATGTCCTACAATTTCAAATTTATTTGGATTTTCACAATTAATTTCATATTAATTGTGATATTGATTTTGTCATAAATAAAATTTGGAACAAAATGACAATTATTAATATTCATAACAAATCTTTTGGGTTGTAGGGCGAAAGCATTTTTTAAGCTTTTTTAATTCATTAGGTTATCTCCAATATATATATACTTCATATATTTCCCGGGAACTGCTCCAAGGAATTCTTAGATATTATTCAATGACAATCACTTTCAATTGATTTGTGTTCACACTATACAATGACAAATATACAATTCATATTCATGCGTGTAGGTGATACATGCGTGTAAAAAAATACATAAAAATAAGTTCGGAATACACAACCATTATCCAAAATTATTTCAAACTAGCGGACGCGGCAAACGTTGTCTTGCCTAGTATTATTATTGATGTATAATTTTCGACATTTTGTGTTTGTACTTGTACTCCCCACCATAAGGCGGAGTGTAGAGATTTTGGTAATACCTTGGTATTTGTCAGATCACACATAAAGTAACATTACAAAACTAAATATGTACAATTTAATGTTTATGACTAAGTTTTATTGCTCCCTCCACGATGTAAGATATGACATTTAGTATAGAAAATAAGATATTTAGTATAGAAAATTTTCATTTACATTTTAGGACTAAGATAATATAAATCCGTTCAACCGTTCTCTACTTTTAATTTTTGTATAGATGGGTAAATAGGCAGATATCTCTGGAATTTGAAAATATTACTAAATCCTGCTTAATTTTTTACCTGTTACTTAATTTAAAATTTTGATATTAAAATGGTATCTATCTTCCCCTGACAGAAGGTCAAAGGATATTGTAATCCATGATAGCTTCTGTGTGTTTCAGATACACGTTTAGGTGAATTAAACCTACGTGTATGTTCACCTACAGGTGATCGAATAATAATAGTATGGCTATCAGATCGATCCAATGCTATTTAGACCATGTTTACTAAAATGTTATTTTGATGTAGAAACATATGTAATTCTTAGACAATTGTTGTCTTTCATTGTTAAATTGTGAGCACAACAATTATCAACCTCCGCATTTGAATTACCCATAAAATAAATTTGAAGAAATTGATGATCTGAATCAGGTTACAAACTGGAATATTATAAAAGATATATATTCAGGTTGTATACCTCTAAAGTGGGCATGAAATTGTCCTGCATAATATGAGTAGCTGAATATTGGCCAAGAAGTGCTTAGAATCAATTTCAATCCCATAAACTAATGAACATAAAGGATCTGGTGGTAGGACCAATTTTGGCAATTTTACTTTTCCTCCAGGAATACATAATCCAATAGATTACCTTACAATATTTACAAAGTATTTTCATTTCCCCAATTGTTATCGATTTGTCGGCATAATAATCAATTGCCAATTATAGTGGAATGCTTGTTAAAGCTCGTTCAAGAATCGCACAAGCACAGCGTCTGAGGATTCGCTCTATTTCATTATGTCATGCTTGCTGTTGATGAG
This sequence comes from Musca vetustissima, assembly GCF_032173495.1. Taxonomy (NCBI): domain Eukaryota; kingdom Metazoa; phylum Arthropoda; class Insecta; order Diptera; family Muscidae; genus Musca; species Musca vetustissima. Next base: position 4,956 of record NW_026874577.1, read on the forward strand.
TTTGATGTGCTCGAACTCGTTGCATTCTTAGCCTGTCTACGTCATTGTCACTCTATAAATAACGCAATTCTGACATAGCAATACGACTATTTTCTTGATCTGTCTTTTTCTGGTCATCAGTGCACGTGAGATAGCTCTTCGCATGTTTGATTCACTGTGACGATCTATGTCAGGTCGTTTTCTGTTCGGCATCTTAACGTAATTAATTAAAATAAGGAAATTTTGCACTTACTGAACGATAAAGTGTAACTATCACAAAGTCTCTATCTCAAAAGATAATTGTCACTCACAAAGTTAGAATTATGCACTCATAGAAAATTGCAACTAACACCTTTAAGCCATAAATATCTGTGTTCTGAAGTGCGATAAAATGATTGAAATATTAGTTGGTTGTCGAATATTATGGTTCCTTTCAGAAACTTAAAATTTATCAAACTTAAAAACATAATTTGACACAAAATTCAAATTGCCTCTATGACTCTACATCAAGGTAGATATACAAGCCGCATCGGCGAGTTGGGAACATGATATGTCAAAATTGTTTACCAAGCGAATAATACTAATTTCGCTGTGACATAAAAAACTCGAAGCAAATTAAATTCAACCAATCACAATTAAGCATTTTGAAAAAAGAAAAATATTTGTTTACTTTTTGAAAATTGAAAATTTTTAGAATAAATTGTGTAAATATCTGATTTTTGAGTAGAAAAATACATCAAAAGTGCGCCTTAAATGTGATAATGTTGGTGACATCGGATGTAGTGGGAGATAACAAGATTAAAGCTATTCTTTACGTAGTTATATCATGCCCTCACATGAAATTTTTTAAGACAATATATAATAAAGACAAAAAGGTCCTATCGAAGCAAATCTTCTTTTCGATCCCAAAGTCTTGTTTTTGATTCCATTGTCTTCTTAAAGAAATATCATCTCCATGCCTTTTTAACCTTTTTTATTCTTTATTTTCAAATATATTTCAATTTTTAAATTCTTGTTTGGAAATGGGTTTGAAAAAAAAATCAAAAACAACAACAAATTGTTATGACATATAATGTTACCATCAGCTGGTTTGATACGGTTACCTTCCTAATATACCTTGCTCTACATTTTATTAATAAGGATTTGTATGGGAAATATAAAAGCCAGTTTTTAGAGCTTCTGCGGTATTTATTCGATATGTTCTTACTTTTTGGAAATGATTGTAAACAATCGCACTGAGGCTATACAGATTACGATTCCACAAGAAAAAAGTAAAAATTCAATAGGGGGATCGAATAATCAAATTATTTTGAACACGTTTTTTAGAGCTATGGTCACTTAATACAAATATGACATCAGATTTTGAAAATTAATTAAGATGAACCCATGAACATGAGGAACCCCTAAATATTTCATTTCTAGACACTATTTAAAATCAGAATAGAATGAAATCGTAGTTTTATGTATTATTAAATTTAAAATATAGGTTGACAATTTGGTTGAAAATTTGCTCAAAATCCCCAAACCACCAAATAATGGAGGGCTCGCTTATGAAGGGCCTATCTAGAAACTTAAGTCAATATTGATAGTTTTTGGTACCCCGAAATGAAAGTCAAAACTAGTGAGCGGAGCAGTATAGTCGGACGGGGCCGACCATACGATACCCTAGACAACTAGTTGCATCCTCTTGCCCGATTAGAGGTCAACAGCACCTCTTCATTACACTGGCATATTTTCCGAATATTACCAATATTGTTGTGTTGTGATGTTCGCCTTATAATTGTAGCCCATAGACCATATCGAAAAAAAAAACAAAAAAAAAATTTTCGGCCCACTTCATTCTAAAATTATTATCTGATCATGACCGAAAATTACAGGCGTTGTCCTCAACCATAACTAGAACCTCATGGAACATTTCAAGGCAATCAGCGCTATATTTCCGCCCTCTAGTGTGGTAATGGTTTATAAATAATATCTAAATACAAAAACACCTGTAAATGTTTACGTGTAACTCCCATATCCGAGTATATACGACAATATAATTGGTATCAATTTAAAGGTCAACCACTCCTCTTGGAGTAAATATACACAATACAAATTTTGCCATTTTGCCATATTTCACGGCTTTACAAACTCTTGGGGCTACACAAAGCTATAATACCCTGACAACATAGTTGTGTAGGGTATAAAAATGTTAAATTATTTCCCATGTACAAAATAAAATACATTTTTAAAACCAATTCTCCTACTTGTGTCATTTTAATTCTCTAATCAAAATTGTAATATTCTGTCGTGAAAATACATATTTTGGGACTTTTGGGCAAAATTAATGTGATTGCATCTTATGGGAATTTTAGTTAACATCTGAATTTGACAAAAACCTACCACATACTCGTATACATATGTAATCATGTACATCATTTTTCTCATAATGGTTACGGTTCACAAGCAATTTTTCATCCATATTATATTACACTCTATAATCTATCCAGGACCCCACTCCGGCATTGAATGTTGTGCCACTCGTTGGTACATAATCTATATCTTGCTTTCAACTCATTTCAATCGGTTTAACAACGCTGGCTCAAAACAATTTAGTGGAATACTCGCTGGCACGCAATACACTTACACACACTCACACAAGTGCACGCATAAATTCCACTCATCTCTTGCATATGCACATCAATACCCAATTCAACTGAGAATCTGTCACTTATTTTATGTTAATGTGATTGTTGTCGTCAGCTGATGACAATGTGTGTGCAGTTTGACATCTTTTCTATACCCTACATCTATTTTATATGTAATATCCTTGTGTTTCATAGTTATGGCGATCTATTATGAATCTAGGTAAGGTAAAAAAATTGGCATAGTCTCATTTATTCAGTATTTATTTATCTTAATATATAAAAGATCTTAGTGTTTAAAAGAGTGTTTAAAAAAAGAATACATTGGTTAGACCAATATTAATAAATTACGGTACAAAATTTAGTTCCTAATAAAACCCAATTCAGTTGAAAATAGTTTCAAAACCAGTAAGGAAAGTAGTAAAGTAGGGCGGGGCCGACTATATGATACCCTTCACCACTATGGGTATATTAAACAGGACTATTATCATGAAATTGTATGAAATAAAATATGTGATATTTATCTAAATGTGAAATGACCTAGATCTATCCATAAACATGTAATTCGTTTATTACAATGGAACAAAAGTATTTAAATCGACTTCAAACAAATATCAATAGGTCATCCGTTGGACTAGGTCTGCACTTCTACAAACCCTATAAACCCAAACTACGTTATTCTATGCTCAATTTTGTACGTTGTGCAAAATTTGATGTCAATCTAACAAATATGAGGAGTTTGATGCACAATTTACTTATATATGGATGCTAAAATGAACCGATTTCAACGAAACTTGGTACAGGTTAGGTTATACTAATTTCAGTACATTTTGTTCCTATCAGCCATATATTGGTACCTTGGTGCGTCAATTACTTAAAATCAATCTATAATATAAGGGTGCTATATCTAAATCTATACCGATTTCCTCGAAACTTGGCAGACATAATTCTAGGCTCAATTCAGTACGTAATGCCAGATATTGTGCAAATCGAAAGATATATGGGATTTTGGTGCACCATTTACATGAAATCGGACGAAACTATATATGGGAGCTATATCTTAATCTGGACCGATTTTCACGAAACTTGGCAGAAATCACTCTAGGCTCAATTCAGTACGTTATGCCAAATTTCCTGCAAATCGAAAGATATATAGGGACATTGGTGCACAATTTAAATAAAATCGGACGAAACTATATATGGGAGTTATATCTAAATCTGGATCGATTTTCACGAAACATACCAGACATATTTTTATGCTCAATTCAGTACGTTATGCCAAATTTCGTGCAAATCGAAAGATGTATAGGGACATTGGTGCACCATTTACATGAAATCGGACGAAACTATATATGGGAGCTATATCTAAATCTGGACCGATTTTCACGAAACATACCAGACATCACTCTAAGCCTAATTCAGTACGTTACACCAAATTTCGTGCAAATCGAAAGATATATAGGGACTTTGGTACATCATTTATATTAAATCGGACGAAAATATATATGGGAGCTATATCTAAATCTGAACCGATTTTCTCGAAACTTGGCACACATCATTCTAGGCTCAATTCAGTACGTTATGCCAAATTTCGTGCAAATCGAAAGATATATAGGGACTTTGGTGCACAATATACATGAAATCGGACGAAACTATATATATGGGAGCTATATCTAAATCTGGACCGATTTTCTCGAAACTTGGCACACATCATTCTAGCCTCAATTCAGTATGTTATGCCAAATTTCGTGCAAATTGAAAGATATATTAGGACTTTGGGGCACCATTTACATGAAATCGGACGAAACTATATATGGGAGCTATATCTAAATCTGGACCGATTTTTATGAAATTTTACACACATCATTCTAGACCTAAATGATTGGGCTGTACCAAATTTCGTGCAAATCGAAAGATATATAGGGACCGTTTACATTAAATCGGTTAAATATATATATGGGAGCTATATCTAAATCTAAACCGATTTTTCCCAATTTCAATAGGGTTTGTCCTTGGGCCGAATAAGTGACCTATGCCAAATTTCATCCAATTCGGATCATAAATGCGACCTGTACTTTGCTCACAGAAATGCATGGACAGACAGACAGACGGACGGACATGCATAAATCGACTTAAAAAGTGATTGTATGCATATTCTCAAAAGGAACCATGGGTCTATCTCGTTTCCTTTTGCCTGTTACAAACATATGCACAAAGACATAATACCCTGTACCACAGTGTGGTGAAGGGTATAAATACTTAAAATTGGACAACAATTCAGAGGAGTCCAGGAGTCCAGTTAACACATTCGAATCAAAAATATCAAATTATAACCAATTATATCGGAAAATTTTCAAAATAACAAAAATTTTAGAGTACTTAGTACCTACCATTAAGTATAGCCCTTACACTTAATGGGGATATATTGATTATATTTGGTAGGGAGAAGTTCAAAGTAAACCCAATATGTCACTTCGTTTGGCAAACATTTTCTTGCATTTTAAAATATTTAAAATCGGAATCTATTGTAATATTGGAGAATTTTTCTCTCATACACTGCCAGAGCTACCTCATCTGCTTGCGTAAGTACCCATGCTTCACATCCATATAACAGCACGGGTAGTATCGCGTCTTGCAGAGTGTGCGTTTGGTCTGGCGGGAGGAGGCCTTGCTTTTGAGTTGTTTGCTCAGACCATAGTAGCACCGGTTGGCCATCACTATCCTTCTCCGAATTTCAAAACTGATGTCACTCGTTTTATTTACGGCGGTATATAAAATCTTTGACTACATCGAAGCAGTAATTCTCAAGTTCCACAGTTGGTGAGAGTCTACTGGATGTCTTGTGCGTTGATACCATCAGCTTCGTTTTCTCGCCGTTTATTGCCAGACCCACTTTGGTAGACTCCTTCTCAATTTGTTCAAATGTGGCTGTAACCGCTCTCAATGTTCGACCCATTATGTCGATGTCATCAGCGTAGGCGAATAACATGTGTTGTTTGGTGTACAGAGTGTCATTTCTGTTCACTTTTGCCTTTCGTATGACCTTTTCCAGCAGGATGTTAAAAACGTCACACGAAAAACGATCACCTTGTCTGAATACTCGTTCGGTATTGAAGGGCTCCGAGAGGTCCTTTCCGACTTTAATTGCCGATCTTGTGCCTATTAAAGTTATTCTGCATAGCCGAATTAATGCCAAACACAGACATGGCTTTATACACCTCTGAACGGATAGAGCTGTCGAATGTGTCGATGTGTTTTTCGTGGGTTTTTCCACGATATGGCACAGAGGTCTGAAGCCACATTGGTATGGTCCCAATAATGTCATTGACCACTGGCTTCAGTCGTTCACAGAGTACACTGGATAACACTTTATATGCGATGGGAAGGAGACTTATTCCCCTATAGTTGGCACATATCGTCTTGTCTCCTTTTTTGCGCACGGGACACAGGATGCTGAGGTTCCAATCTTTGGGCATGCATTCTTCTAGCCAATTTGTACTAATCAGCTGGTGCATGCTCGTTACCAGCATCTGACCACAATAGTTCGGCTTGTAACCCATCGGCACCTGCTGCTTTTTTATTCTGCAGCCGATTTATTGCTATTCTTACTTCAACTTGGCTAGATGGTATACACTCTATACCGTCATCTATTATTGGTTCTGGAGTATCTTCACCGTTACTATTTGATACCAGAAGTTTTTCAAAATGCTCCTTTCAAATCCTCAGCACGCTGTATGTTTCTGTCACCAGGTTTCCTACTTTATCTCTACAGGAGGATGTGCCTGCACCAAAGCCTTCAGTTTGGTGTTTTACCCGTTGGTGGAATTTTCGGACTTCATTCTGACTCCTGTACATCTCTCACGTTTTTCTTGCTCTTTCTTTTTTTCTGAAAATACGTTTCTCCTTTTCTCCCGATAGTTCTCCATCGCATTACGTGTTGCTACTGTCCGCAGGGTTGCCCTATACACTGCGTTTTTCATATCAGTAGCATTACGACACTACTGATCGCATTTGGTAAGTTTAGCGGAGTAGGCTTCTGTTATCTGTTGTGTTTGCAGCTTTTCGACGTCAAATTTACGTGTTACATTAGATCGGACCTTTGCGGCTACATTAAAACGGGTGCGTACCTTGGCTGCCACAAGGTAATGGTCCGAATCGATATTCGCTCCCCGGATCGATAGGACGTCTAAGACACTGGATGAATGCTTTCCGTCTATCACAACATGATCGATTTGATTTCTCGTTGTTCGATCGGGAGAAATCCAAGTGGCCTTGTGTATATCTAGATGCTTGAATCTGGTGCTGCTAAGTACCATGTTTTTGGCTGCCGCGAAGTCAATCAACCTCATGCCGTTGTCTGATGTTTCTTCATGAAGGCTGAATTTTCCGACGGTGGGGACAATAATATTTTCCCTTCCGATTTTTGCATTAAAATCTCCTACCAGAATTTTAATGTCATGGCCAGGGCAACGATCATATACTCTTTCTAGGAGCCCGTAAAATATGTCCTTGGTCTGTTCATCTTTATCATCGGTCGGAGCATGGGCGCAAATGAGGCTAATGTAGAAGAACTTCGCTTTTATACGGATTATAGCAATTCGCTCATCTACTGGAATGAATCTGGAGATGAGGTTTTTTATTTTCCTGTTAACCATAAATCCGCAGCCAAATTCATGTCTCGTTTCATGGCAGCTATAATACAGGGCGTAATCGCCAAAGCGAACACCGCGCCTGTTCTGTACAACGTGCGCACATTCCAAGTGCAGATTCGTGGTACTTTATACGTTTGTGGGGTCGTCAACATAAGGGGAGTTTGGTTTTCCTTCTCTTTGCTTTTTCATAGTAGGTTGGGTTTTCCGAGAGTGGGCAACTAATCCGATGACTCAACCCATTTTATTTATAGTTCTTATGGGTGAACTCGTGGCACATATTAGCTCACTATTCATCGGGTGATGAAAATAGTTCCCCAGGTGGCTCCGCGGTGTGGTCAGTGTCCAGAATTGAGATCAAAAAGGGACCAAGATAAGCATGGACTTCGCCATGTGAAAGCCAATCAGAGCCGTTGCTTGGTATTTATCATCCCCTTGGTATCTATCCTTATAAATAAAAGGTTAAAAATAATCCTGAAATACACAAAATGTTTATCAAATGTGGTGAAAAAGCATAAGCTAATAGCTTCTTCCGATTGTACATATTTGGCATACAAAAGCCACAAAAAATTGGTTCGGTACAATTTTTTAAGCTTAAATAACCTCAGATATATATTTTGATTAAACGACTATACATAATTTATGAAATTATGTGTGACACCACAAATTAACTGGAACCACTTAGACCCATTTTAATTGAAATCAGCTGGTTAAGGATATCTCAGTTGTGTAGGATATCACAATGCCGACCCCATTATTCCTTCACACCATTATTTCAAGTTTGTCTTTTACGTATGGCATTGCAGTATTCAGTATTGATATGGTATGGTATATAGCTGTGTAATTGCTGGCAATAAGTGTAGTCCAAGTGTATTGCAACCGAAATGTGTATTGTAGCATAGACAGTGTCAATTTACCATAAGCATTTTATGTTCACAAATGTTTTATGTTCTGGCAAATGTTTGTATGCAACAGAATATGCAGGCGCAAATGTTCATGTGTGTGTGTGTGCGTGTTTGTTGTGTGCAAATGGATATTAAAACATATACTGCGGTGGCAGCTGACCACATTTCCCCCATGTATCGTTTTTTTTATCCATGTGTCTGTGCATTTGTTTATATGGTGGGATATGCGGTCAAAGGATTATCTCTGTGTGTTATGCTCATTGTAAATGTAAAGTTATCACGTCTGGGTATGCTATTGCTTTTGTACTGTTGTTTTATTTCCATCGAAATACAAATTTGTTGCGTACCAACCAAAATGACAGTAGTCCACAAAGCGCAATGGGTTAAGAGGGATCATATAACATTTTATTATAAAGAAAAAATTCAAATTTCAAAAACATATTACGAGAAATGGCTCTGCTTGTACACAAAGATTGTGGAGTTAATAATGGGCATATCAAAATTAGTACACAACTTTAATTTTTAAGCCCTTCAGAAACGGTTTCTTCGAACGGTGTGAACCATGTATGAGTAGGGGATATACAGCCATAAAAACTTGTAGAAATAAATTGGGAAACATATTCGTGGGCAATGTCGAAACTCGAATTTACCAAACCTTTAAAAATGTTCCTGGTGGACCGACAGTAGTAGTATATTTGGTGCTTCAGTGCACACAAATATCGATTGCTAAAATTGGTCGATTTGGACCATTACATTGTAGCAGCCAAGGTTCGCACTCGTCTTAATGTTGCAGCAAAGGTGCGATCTAACACAACACGGAAACTCGAGGTCGAAAAGTTGCAAACAAAACAGGTAGCCGTGGCCTACTCCGCTCAACTTACCCACCTGCTTGACGAAAGCACTTTTTGTCCCGAAGCACAATGGCAAAGAATTGTCCACTCCCTACATACTGTGGCAAAAGCAACACTTGGGTACCAAAAACCACCACCAAGAAGCCCATGGTACGATCAGGAGTGTCGTAATGCTACAGATCTGCAAAACGCAGCGTATAGGGCAACCCTGCAAACAGTAGCAACACGTAATGTGATAGAGAATTATCGGGAGAAAAGGAGAGATGAGAAACGTGTTTTCAGAAAGAGGAAGAAAGAACAAGAAAAACGTGAGCGTGAGCAAATCGAGATGTACAGGAGTCAGAATGAAGTTCTTAAATTTTATCAACGAGTAAAACGCCAAACCGAAGGTTTTGGTGCAGGCACATTCTCCAGTAGAGATGAGGAAGGGAACCTGGTGACAGATACAGACAACGTGTTGAAGATCTGGAAGGAGCATTTTGAAAAGATTCTGGTATCAAATAGTGGCGGTGAAGAAGATACCCCAAAACCAATAAGAGATGATGGTATAGATTGTATACCACATACCCAAGATGAGGTCATAAAAGCATTGATCGACTCAAGAACAATAAAGCAGCAGGAGCCGACGGACAACGTGTTGAAGATCTGGAAGAAGCATTTTGAAAAGATTCTGGTATCAAATAGTGGCGGTGAAGAAGATACCCCAGAACCAATATGAGATGATGGTATAGAGTATATACCACATACCCAAGATGAGGTCATAAAAGCATTGATCGACTCAAGAACAATAAAGCAGCAGGAGCCGACAGGTTACTAGCCGAACGATTCAAGACTTGTGGTCAGATGCTGGTAAGGAGCATGCACCAGCTGATTAGTACAATTTGGCTAGAGGAATGCATGCCCAATGATTGGAACCTCAGCATCATGTGTCCCGTGCACAAAAAAGAAGACAAGACGATATGTGTCAACTATAGAGGAATAAGTCTCCTTCCCATCGCATATATATTGCTATCCAGTGTGCTGTGTTAACAATTGAAGCCAATGTTCAATGACATTATTGGACCATACCAATGCGGCTTCAGACCTGGCAAGTCCACCATTGACCAGATTTTCACTCTGCGTCAAATCCTGAAAAAGACCCACGAAATCACATCGACACATTCCACCTATTCGTCGACTATAAAGCCACATTTGACAGCCCTATCCGTTCAGAGGTGTTTAAAGCCATGTCTACGTTCGGCATTCCTGCAAAATTAATACGACTATACAGGATAACTTTAAGTGGAACAAGGTCAGCAGTTAAAGTCGGAAAGGACTTATCGGAGCCCTTCAATACCGAACGAGGATTCAGACAAGGTGACTGATTGTCGTGTGATCTTTTTAACATCATGCTGGAAAAAGTCATACGAGACGCAAATGTGAATAGAAATGGCACTCTGTACACCAAACAACACATGTTACCCGCCTACGCCGATGACATCGATATAATGGGTCGAACATTGCTAGCCGTAACAACCACATTTGAACAAATTGAGAAGGAGTCTGCCAAAGTGGGTCTGGCAGTAAACGGCGAGAAAACCAAGCTGATGGTATCAACGCGCAAGACGTCCAGTAGACTCGAACCAACTGTAGAACTTGAGAACTACAGTAGTTAAAGATTTGATGTACCTTGGCACTGCCATAAATAAAACAAATGACATGAGTTTTGAAATTCTGAGAAGGATTGTGATGGCCAGCAGATGCTACTATGGTCTAAGTAAGCAGTTTAGAAACAAGGCCACCTCCCTCCAGGCCAAACTCACACTTTACTAATACTACCAGTGCTGTTATATGGATCGGAAGCATGGGTACTTGCGCAAGAAGATGAGTCAGCTCTTTGAAAATATCGGCGTCGAATGAACCACAAGCTTTACAATTGATACGCGGACATTGACATCGTCAGACGTATTGAGCTGCAGCGACTACGATTGATAGGCCAGGTTCTGCGAATGAATGAGAATGCCCCAGCTCAAACGGCGTATAGAAGCGAGCCTACTGATGGTTCCCGTAGAAGGGGAAGGCCACGAATCAGATGGAAAGACCAAGTAAAAAACAACATCTTGGAACGTGCTTTTTCATATTGGAGGAGATGCTCACAAGACCGACGCACTTGGAAATCTTTTTTAAACTCGGCTTATGGAACAACCGTTCTGTAAAAAGCTAGCTAAGTATGTAAGTAATATCCTGTAGTTTGCGGTATTTTAATGATCCACGCTACAAAGCATTATTAATATCGGTCCGCTATTTGATATTTTGAAATGTAAGGAAAATTCCCATTTAAAGTTGTATAAATAAAGCATTTATTTCACTTGGAAAACTGTCTGTATAGGTCCATTGTTTGATATAATCTTCATCTTATGGTCCTGCCCAATAATTTTTACATCAAAAATCCTAGTAATTTCAAACATCTCCAGTAATTTTTACGGGATACAATAGTTTAATATAATAGGAATATAATAGCTTTTTTTCATTTTTATTTTAGTTAATTAATCAATGGTTCAATTTCAATACAAATTCATACAATTCAAATTGAATTTCCATACACATACACACATAATTGTCAGTTACATATAAACAATTCCAATTTGGTTCCACAGATAAACTGCTTAAACCTCATGGATAGCTTTTAAATCGAACGAATTTAGTTTGACCCAAGCCATCAGGCATAAATTTCATATGTGTATGTGTGCATATACATATTTATATGTGTATTCTGTTGTTATATCGGTTCGTTCTTATTTATGCAACAATTCATAAAATCCATTTTTGAATTGCCAATGTAAAAATGTGATGCATGAATGTGTGTGTGTATTGCTCTTTTATTGGCAAAAACCAAAATAAAATATTTAAAAAAAAACTACAAAACAAAAAAATCTACATTGCTGATTTCATTGTAACAATTT